>NW_026057576.1:47758977-47800743 GCF_023721935.1 Panthera uncia
TTTATTTTATTTTATTTTATTTTATTTTATTTTATTTTATTTTATTTATTTTATTTTGAAAGAGAGAGCGTGCATGCAGTAGTGAGCACAGGGGAGGGGTAGATTGAGGGAGAGAGAGAATCCCAAGCAGGCTCAGCACTATTGGTGCCAAGCCCAATGTGGGGCTCAAACTCACGTACCACGAAATCATGACCTGACCTGAAGTTTGAGCTTAACCAACTGAGGCACCCAGCAGCCCCATAGTTGTAGCCCTATTTTAAAGTGATTAAAAAAAATTTTTAAGGGGCGCCTGGGTGGCTCAGTCGGTTGGGCGTCCAACTTCGGCTCAGGTCACGATCTCACGGCCCGTGAGTTCGAGCCCCGCGTCGGGCTCTGGGCTGATGGCTCAGAGCCTGGAGCCTGCTTCCGATTCTGTGTCTCCCTCTCTCTCTGCCCCTCCCCCGTTCATGCTCTGTCTCTCTCTGTCCCAAAAATAAATAAACGTTAAAAAAAATTTAAAAAAAATTTTTTTTAAGAATTCCTGGAAATTTATTTAGGGGCACCTGGGTGGCATAGATGAATTATATAGCATATTCATTCTGAGAAGTAATGAACAATCACTTTTTTTTTTAAATGACACAATAAAAAAAGCAGAATACAAAACTGTATACATATTATTATAATACTTCAACACTTTTTGTTTTAATTTAGAATAGTTTTAGACTTATCAAAAAGATGTGAAGACAGTATAAAGAGTTTCTACATAATCCAAACCCAATTTCTCCTACTGTTAACATGTTTCTTTGGCATGCATTTGTCACAATTAGTGAACCCATATTGATACATTATTATTCACTAAAGTGCATGCTTTATTCAGATGTCCTGAGTTTTTCCCAAATGTCCTTTTCTGTTCCAGGACCTCACCCAGGATACTACATTACATTTAGCCATCTTGTGTCCTTAAGCTCCCCTTGGCTATGACAATTCTCAGACTTACTATTATTGATGACCTTGACAGTTTTGAGGCATGCTCATCAGGCATTTTATAGACTGTTTCTGAATTGGGATTTTTCTAGTGTTTTTTTCATGATGACATGGGATGATGGGTTTGGGGGAGGAAGACCACAGAAGTAAAGTGCTATTTCTACCAATTCATTTAATAGAAAGCATGGAAAAAAGAAACAAAATGCTAACAATAAGTAACTTGGGTAATGACAGCCTATGGATAATTTTTTTCTTCTCTGCAATGATCTAAATGACCTTTTAAAATATTTCACAAAAACCATTTTCATGACTGTAAGAGGGAAACACCTAAAGAGAAACCATGCAGTTAAAAATGGAACAAAAGCAGAAATATGTCCATGTGCTGTCCTGCCTCCCATGCTCAGAACCAGGGTGGCTACACTTGTCTACCAGCTGCTGTTTCTCCCCCTGGTCACAAGCAGCCGTGCAATTGGCATGACAGCTGTTGAATGACTTCTAGGTACTGGCACATCTATGTAGGCTAGACCTAGAGAAGGGAGACTCTTTGGGAAGGTATCATTCTTCCTGACATCTTTCTTTTTTTAAATCTTTTTTTTGTTAATGTTTATCTATTTTTGAGAGAGAGAGAGAGAGAGAGAGAGAGCGCGCGCATGCACACAAGTGGGGGAGGGGCAGAGAGAGAAAGAGGGAGACACAGAATCTGAAGCAGGCTCCAGGTTATGAGCTGTCGGCCAAGAGCCAGATGTGGGGCTAGAACTCTCAAACCATGAGATCGTGACTTGAGCCAATGTCGGAAGCTTAACCGACTGACCCACCCAGGCACCCCTATATCTTTCTTACATATAGGCCAACACCTAATATCTTTATGGATGCAAAGGGAAAGTTCAGCTCATTAAATTCTCCTCTAGAGGAAGGGAGGATCATAAACTATTAGGTGATGCAATCAAGTTACAGAATAGCATAAATAGTATGATACAATTTTGATGAAAAGATATAATATATACATCTCCAATAAATCATATGTATGTATCAGTCTATAATATCCTGAGGGAAAGGAGAATTAAAATGGAAGCTGTTGTTTGCTTTTCTTTTTTTTTTTTTTTTTACTTTTTATACTTTCATAGTATATAAACTTTACCATAAGCATCTTTTGTTATTATAAAAAGAATTTTAAAATATAGAAAAGCTTTAAACCAAAAACTTATCTATTTAAAAAGTTAAATTAGCCACTATATACAAAATAAGGCACAGTTCCAAAGAGCAAACCACAACAAGGAAGTTTCAATAAATCTCAAGCATAACATTCCAAGACTACAACTCTTCATCTATCTTTTAAGAATGTAAATGCCGCGGAGCCAAGATGGCGGGAAAGCATGGAAGTTTTTTGTGTGTCTCCTGTCCATGAAATACAGCCAGACCAACACTAAACCAACCTACACAACTAGAAAACTGACTGGAGGATTAACACAGCAATCTGCACAACCTGAACCACAGAATTCAGCAGGTACACAGCGCAGAAAGATGAACTTGGGGAGCGGGAAGGTGCAGGAAGGGAGGTGCTTTTGTGAGCGGATAGAGGACGCAGACTGGACGGGGGGAGAATACAGGAAAAGAACCCCTCCCTATAAGCAGCTGGAGAGAAAGTGGAAAATTGGAAACAGCCGCAGGGACTAAAACTAAAAAGGGAGAAAGGAGAAAGGAGACGGTTTAAATTCCATTAAGACTATAAACAAGGGGAGCGCAAAGGCTGCAACTCCCCAGCTTGATACCTGGCAGTGCTCTGGTGGGAAGGGTGAATGCCCAGGAACACAGTGGGGTCCGAAAGGTTCTCAGGCCACACGGGGAAAAGCGGTTCCACTGCTGGAAGGACATTTGGTAGAGACCGTTGAAGCCACCTGGTCCCAGCAGACCCCAGAAAATGGCCACATTCGCTGGTGCTGGAACAAGGCTGTTAAGGGCGAAGTCTGGTGCCAGGTGTGTGTTGTGATTTTCCCTAATTCCTGAAACACTGCTGCTACACTGTCTTGTGAACTTTTTCTGGGGCAGGCTGGCACCTTGCTTCAGTCTCGGGGCACTGGCAGCAGCAGGGTCCAGCAAGCGTTCCTTGGTGCAGCTGACATTCGGCCATTGTTCATTCGGCCATTGCTTGGTGAGACCCTCCCGCAGAGGGGCCGTACGGGTCAAAGCCGCAGTCCTTCAGAAATAAGGGGTCGGGGAAGATAGCCGCATATGACACAAAACTCAGGAGAGAGGTACTGCCTGGGGCCTGCCTGGTCAGAGAGTGAAAAAGTGGGGAGTGTACGAAAGATGAAGACAGGGACTGGTGCACAATTGCTGATTCAGAATAGACTGGGTAGCTGGGTAGCGTAGGATCACCGCTCCCGCGCATGCGCACACGCACCTACAAGCGTCCCAACAATCCACCCCAATAGGCTGGCAGCGCCATCTAGTGGAGAGGGGAGTCGTTACACTAAGCCCCACCCAAGTGGGTCAACCTCCCTCTTCAAGAACAGAAGTCTCACCGCCTGCTTAGTTTATGGACTATAAAGCGCTTCACAGTCTGACTTCTAGAGGAAAATGAAGTAATTTCAGTCCTACTTCAATCTGTTAGCAGGTCCATCTATTCAATTTTCTTTCTTTTCTTTTTTTTTTACATTTCTTTTATTTTTCTTGAATACAGAAAGAGAAAACATTTATTTTTATTTTCAATTTTTATTAAAATATTTTAATTTAATTTTTATTACTATTTTTACTTTTGTGTAAATTTTTTCAAATTCTATCTTACTTCCATCACTTTATTTTAGTCTACTTCAGTGTATTCACTTTTTCAAACAATTTCCTTTTTTTCTTTTTTTAAATATTTTTCCTCTTTTTCGTTTCTTTTTTCTTAAATACAGAAAAAGAAAAAAAATCATTTTTATTTTTTAATTTTTATTAAAAATATTTTCTTTTATTTTTTTCTACTATATTCTTTACTTTTGTATATATTTTTTTTCAAATTCTATTTTACTCCCATCATCTCATTTTAGTCTACTTCAGTGTATTCATTTTTCTAAATTCTCAAACGATTTCCTTTTTTTTCTCCCCCCCCCTTTTTTCTCTAATCTGTCAAACCACTTTCAACACCCAGACCAAAACACACCTAGGCTCCAGCATCATTTATACGATTTGTGTGTGTGTGTTTAATTTTTTAATTTTAATATTTTTTTAAATTTTAATATTTTTTACTTTTAATTTTTCTACCTCATTAATTCCTTTTCTCCCTTCAAATTGACAAAACGAAGGAATTCATCCCAAAAGAAAGAGCACAAAAAAACGACAGCCAGGAATTTAACCAACACAGATACAAGCAAGATGTCTGAACCAGAATTTAGAATCACGATAATAAGAATACTAGCTGGAGTCGAAAATAGATCAGAATCCCTTTGTGCAGAGATAAAAGAAGTAAGAAATATTCAGAATGAAATTAAAAATACTATAACTGAGCTGCAATCACGGATAGATGCAGCGGCGGCAAGGATGGACAAGGCAGAACAGAGAATCAGTGATATAGAGGTCAAACTTACAGAGAATAATGAAGCAGAAAAAAAGAGGGAGAGTAAGGCAAAAGAGCACGATTTAAGAATTAGAGAAATCAATTGAGAACAAACTGAAGGTTGATGGGGGGTGGGAGGGAGAGGAGGGTAGGTGATGGATATTGAAGAGGGCATCTTTTGGGATGAGCACTGGGTGTTGTATGGAAACCAATTTGACAATAAATTTCATATATTAAAAAAATATATAAAAATTTTAAAAAATTAGAAAAATCAGTGACTCATTAAAAAGGAGCAACATCAGAATCATAGAGGTCCCAGAAGAGGAAGAGACAGAAATAGGGGTAGAAGGGTTATGTGAGTGAATCATAGTGGAAAACTTTCCTAACCTGGGGAAAGACACAGACCTCAAAATCCAGGAAGCACAGAGGACCCCCATTAGATTCAACAAAAACCGACCATCAACAAGGCATATCATAGTCAAATTCACAAAATACTCAGGCAAGGAGAGAATCATGAAAGCAGCAAAGGAAAATAAGTCCTTAACCTACAAGGGAAGACAGATCAGGTTGGCAGCAGACCCATCCACAGAAACTTGGCAGGCCAGAAAGGAGTGGCAGGATATATTCAGTGTGCTGAATCAGAAAAATATGCAGCCAAGATTCTTTATCCAGCAAGGCTGTCATTCAAAATAGAAGGAGAGATGAAAAGTTTCCCAGACAAACAAAAATTACAGGAGTTTGTGACCACTAAACCAGCCCTGCAAGAAATTTTAAGGGGGACTCTCTTAGGGGAGAAAAGATGAAAACATATATATATGTGTGTGTGTGTGTGTGTGTGTGTGTGTGTGTGTATGTATATGTATATATGTATATGTACATATATATGTATATGTATATATGTATATGTACATATATATGTATATATGGAAATACACATATATATAATATATATTTATTTTGGTATTTATATATAATATATATTGTATATATATGCAAATATATATGTATAATATATTTATAGTGTGTATATATATATATATATATATATGGAAATAGATAAATACCAAAAGCAACAAAGATTAGGAAGGACCAGAGAATACCACCAGAAATTCCAACTCTACAAGCAACATAATGGCAATAAATTCATATCTTTCAGTACTCACTCTAAATGTCAATGGACTCAAGGCTCCAATCAAAAGACATAGGGTAACAGAAAGATAAGAAAACAAGATCCATCTACATGCTGTTTACAAGAGACCCACTTTAGACCTAAAGCCACCTTCAGATTGAAAATAAGGGGATGGAGAACCATCTATCATGCTAATGGTCAACAAAAGAAGCTGGAATAGCTATACTTACATCAGACAATCTAGACTTTAAAATAAAGACTGTATCAAGAGACACAGAAGGGCATTATATCATAATCAAGGGGTCTATCCACCAAGAAGATCTAACAATTGTAAACATTTATGCACAAATGTGAGAGCACCCAAATATATAAATCAATTAATCACAAACATAAAGAAACTCATCGATAGTAATACCATAATAGTAGGAGACTTAAACACCCCACTCACAGCAATGGACAGATCATCTAATCAAAAAAGTCAACAAGGAAACAAAGGCTTTGAATGACATACTGGACCAGATGGACTTAACAGATATATTCAGAACATTTTTTCCTAAAGCAGCATAATATACATTCTTCTCCAGTGCACATGGAACATTCTCCAGAATAGACCACATACTGGGACACAAATCAGCCCTCAACAAGCAGAAAAAGATCGAGATCATACCATGCATATTTTCAGACCACAACGCTATGAAACTCGAAATCATCCACAAGAAAAAATTTGGAAAGATAACAAATACTTGGAGACTAAAGACCATCCTACTAAAGAATGAATGGGCTAATCAAGAAGTTAAAGAGAAAATTAAAAAGTAAATGGAAGCCAATGAAAATGATAACACCACAGCTCAAAACCTCTGGGATGCAGGAAAGGTGGTGATAAGAGGAAAGTATATAGCAATCCAGGCCTTCCTAAAGAAGGAAGAAAGGTCACAGATACACAACCTAACCTTACACCTTAAAGAGCTGGAAAAAGAACAGCAAATAAAACCCTAAACCAGCAGAAGACAGGAAATAATAAAGATTAGAGCAGAAATTGGGGCGCCTGGGTGGCTCAGTCGGTTAAGCGTCCGACTTCGGCTCAGGTCATGATCTCACGGTTCGTGGGTTCGAGCCCCGCGTCGGGCTCTGTGCTGACAGCTCAGAGCCTGGAGCCTGTTTCAGATTCTGTGTCTCCTTCTCTCTGTGACCCTCCCCCGTTCATGCTCTGTCTCTCTCTGTCTCAAAAATAAATAAACATTAAAAAAAAAAATTAAAAAAAAAAAGATTAGAGCAGAAATTAATGCTATCAAAACCAAAAAAACAGTAGAACAGATCAATGAAACCAGAAGCTGGTTCGTTGAAAGAATTAACAAAATTGATAAACCACTACTCACTGAACAAAAAAAGGAAAGGACCCAAATAAATAAAATCAAGAATGAAAGAGGAGAGATCACAACCAACACAGCAGAAATAAAAACAATAAAAAGAGAATATTACGAGCAATTATATGCCAATAAAATGGGCAATCTGGAGGCAATGAACAAATTCCTAGAAACATATACACTACCAAAACTGAAACAGGAAGAAATGGAAAATTTGAACAGACCCATACCAGTCAGGAAATCGAATTAGTAATCAAAAATCTGCCAAAAAACAAGAGTCAAGGGTCAGATGGCCATCCAGGGGAATTCTACCAAACATTTAAAGAAGAGTTAACACCTATTCTCTTGAAGCTGTTCCAAAAAATAGAAACGGAAGGGAAACTTCCAAACTCTTTCTATGAAGCCAGCATTACCTTGATTCCAAAATCAGACAGAGACCACACTAAAAAGGAGAACTATAGACCAATTTCCCTGATGAACATGGATGCAAAAATCCTCAACAAGATACTAGCCAACCGGATCCAACAATACATTAAAAAAATTATTCACCCACCACCAAGTGGGATTTATACCTGGGATGCAGGGCTGGCTCAATATCCACAAAACAATTAACGTGATTCATCACATCAATAAAAGAAAAGACAAGAACCATAAGATCCTCTCAATAGATGCAAAGAAAGCATTTGACAAAATACAGCATCCTTTCTTGATAAAAACCCTCAAGAAAGTAGGGATAGAAGGAGCATACCTCGAGATCATAAAAGCCATATATGAACAACCCAACGCTAATATAATCCTCAATGGAGAAAAACTGAGAGCTTTCCCCTTAAGGTCAGGAACAAGACAGGGATGTCCACTCTCACCACTGTCATTCAACATAGTATTGGAAATTTAGCCTCTGCAATCAGACAACACAAAGAAATAAAAGGCATCCAAATCAGCCAGGATGAGGTCAAACTTTCACTCTTCACAGATGACACGATACTCTATATGGAAAACCCAAAAGATTCCACCAAAAAACTGCTAGAACTGATTCATGAATTCAGCAAAGTTGCAGGATATAAAATCAACGCACAGAAATCGGTTGCATTCCTATACACCAACAATGAAGCGACAGAAAGAGAAATCGAGGAATCGATCCCATTTACAGTTGCACAAAAAAACCATAAAATACCTAGGAATAAATCTAACCAAACAGGTGAAAAATCTATACGCTGAAAACTATAGAAAGCTTATGAAAGAAATTGAAGAAGACACCAAAAAATGGAAAAAGATTCCATGCTCCTAGATAAGAAGAGCAAATATTGTTAAAATGTTGATACTACCCAAAGCAATCTACATATTCAATGCAATCCCTATCAAAATAACACCAGCATTCTTCACAGAGCTAGAACAAATAATCCTAAAATTTGTATGGAACCAGAAAAGACCCTGAATAGCCAAAGCAATCTTGAAAAAGAAAACCAAAACAGGAGGCATCACAATCCCAGACCTCAAGCTATACTACAAAGCTGTAATCATCAAGACAGTATGGTACTGGCACAAGAACAGACACTCAGATCAATGGAACAGAATAGAGAACCCAGAAATGGACCTACAAACATATGGCCAACTAATCTTTGACAAAGCAGGAAAGAATATCTAATGGAATAAAGACAGTCTCCTCAGCAAGTGGTGCTTGGAAAACTGGACAGCGACATGCAGAAGAATGAACCTGGACCACTTTCTTACACTATACACAAAAATAAACTTAAAATGGATGAAAGACCTAAATGTTACACAGGAAGCCATCAAAATCCTTGAGGAGAAAGCAGGCAAAAACCTCTTTGATCTTGGCCGCAGCAACTTCTTACTCAACACGTCTCCTGAGGCAAGGGAAACAAAAGCAAAAATGAACTACTGGGACCTCATCAAAATAAAAAGCCTCTGCACAGCGAAGGAAACAATCAGCAAAACTAAAAGGCAACCGACAGAATGGGAGAAGATATTTGCAAATGGCATATCAGATAAAGGGTTACTATCCAAAATCTATAAAGAACTTATCAAACTCAACACCCAAAAAACAAATAATCCAGTGAAGAAATGGGCAAAAGACATGAATAGACATTTCTTCAAAGAAGACTTCCAGATGGCCAACCAATACATTAAAAAATGCTCCACATCACTCATCATCAGGGAAACACAAATCAAAATCACAATGAGATACCACCTTACATCTGTCAGAATGGCTAACATTAACAACTCAGGCAACAACAGATGTTGGCAAGGATGCGGAGAAAGAGGATCTCTTTTGCATTGTTGGTGGGAATGCAAACTGGGGCAACTACTTGGGAAAACAGTATGGAAGTCCCTCAAAAAATTCAAAATAGAACTACCCTATGACCCAGCAATTGCACTAAATACCTAACAAGGTATTTATCAAAGGGATACAGGTGTGCCATTTTGAAGGGACACGTGCACCCCCATGTTTATAGCAGCACTATCATCAATAGCCAAAGTATGGAAAGAGCCCAAATGTCCATCAATGGATGAATGGATAAAGAAGATGTGGCACATATATACAATGGAGTATTACTTGGCAATCAAAAAGAAAGAAATCTTGCCATTTGCAACTACATGGATGGAACTGGAGGCTATTATGCTAAGTGAAATTAGGCAGAGAAAGACAAGAATCATATGACTTCACTCATATGAGGACTTTAAGAGACAAAACAGATGAACATAAGGGAAGGGAAGCAAAATAATATAAAAACAGGGAGGGGGACAAAACAGAATAGACTCATAAATATGGAGAACAAACTGAGGGTTATAGGAGGGGCTGTGGGAGGGGGGGGGTGGGCTAAACGGGTAAGGGGCACTAAGGAATCTACTCCTGAAATCATTGTTGCACTATATGCTAACTAATTTGGATGTAAATTTTAAAAAATAAAAAAATAACATTTAAAAAAAAGAATGTAAATGCCGCATTTGTGTTTTTCCTTTCGTAAAACTGAAATTAAATGTAGCTGTCTATGTTTCTTGCACATCTCTCTCTGCCTATCATTTTAACAAGGGTGTTCATGACAAGCGCTAACATCAGGGAGATAGGTTTCTCAGGCATAACTGAATTAGTTCACTCAGGCCTTTCAAACAGCTGCAGTGTCTAAAAGCATCCAACCGTGAGGGCAATGTGCCCACATGTTCCTTTCCTTTTTAACAAGCTGTTTGATATACAAATCTTCAAGAGAATCTGTTAAGAAACCCATCTAAGGGTCCAACCCAGGAAGGTAATACGAATCACTTCCACAGAGACTCAGAGGATGAACACAGCCTTCCTTATCATTTTATTCTTTACAAACCTTACTTATTTCCAAGATGATTGGGCATCACTTGGTTTGAAAAATGGCACAGATATTCAGATTTCTATCCAACTTCTTTGACTTAAAGCACTGCAGGCCTTTGTTCAGACACAAATAAATATGCTGTCTTGTGACTTTGTCCTTCCTTTCTGCCTCAGCACAGTTTTATGAAACTAAATGTGGCAAAAGAGAGTAGCAAGGAAATGAAACACTGGAGGTTAAGTGTTGATGAGGATAAGAGGATCAGGAAGGATTTAGCACATCCCAGTGGCTTAGCCCACGGCAACTGAGAAGCAATTTCAAAATACAGGGACTTGAGGGAATTCCTTTTTTTGTAAGATATATAGTTCTATTTACTAACATGTTTATGGTTCCTAGAAGAGTAGCATAAACAAAAGTGATTTATTGGAGAAACAAGAAAGCTCAGGAAAGATTAGGCAGTTTTCTCCATATCAGATTGGAAGGTCCTGCATGACAAGATATTATCTCATCTATATGATATGCTTGCCCATAAGGAAGGTTTAGGGCAGGTGAGTTGGAAAAAAGAATGTAAAGCCATGGACATATGCCCAGCACCCACAGGTCAGTAAAGGTTCTAACACATACTCAGGTACATGCAGAATTCAAGTAACCCAGATCGTCAATGTCCTAAGGAAACTGAACATAATAGTTATGAATCATGTACAAGTTCTTGATAAACTGAGGCAGGTAAAACCATTGAGTAGCTGACCAAAGCTTCAGAAGTATTTCTGATCTACACATGCACGGAGGGGAAACTATCCATCCAGGCCCCTGGATGTCAATATTGGTAGGTAGGGACTAGCTCTAAACTCCAGCTGCCTCTCCTTTATCTCTCTGCACTTCTGTTTCTTCACCCAATGATCATCTGGGTGTTATCTGATGCCGGGGCCTGTGCTGGGTGCTGGATTTAGTACGATTAATAGGCCACGGGCTCTTCCTTCAAAGGTATCAACATCTCCAGGAGGAGATCCTCTGTTTTTGCCAGACTAATACCTTCCAAATCTCTGTCTGAAAGACTACACTTCTGGATTCTACAAAAATGGCAGCAGCAATGGAAGCATAGTTTTTGAATCTTCCCAAATCAATAACTAATTACAAAACCAAAACTTGTAGACAACATCCATAACAAAAGAAGATGAGAAAGTATCCTTGTGAATCCCAAACACAACTGGTGTGGTACAAATCACACAGAGCTGCAAGATTTGCATGGTCTCTGTATCTCTGGGGAAAGAAAAGGGAAGCAATGGGGTGACTAAGGAGCCTGAGAACAAGAGTAGCCAACAGTTACTCACTGTAAAGCCTGGCTGGCCAATCTGAGAATAGCAGTGGATCCTGGGAGGTTTCTGTCTACTCCAAAAACAGGTGTGACAGACGTCCACATTCAAGAGAGGAACCCACACTGATAAGGAACTGCTGTACATGGAATCAAACTTGAGCAGGACAGGAAAAGAAAAGAGAAGGTCCAGCTAAAAGAGAAATAGGGAATCCTGCAGAAAATCTCAGTAAACAAGCTATTGCATATTTTAACAGTTTTATGACTATATAACCTACTAGATTCACCTTTTTAAAGGTGTACATTGACTAATTTTTAGTATATTTCAAAAGCTGTGCAACCATCACCACTACCCAATTTTAGAACATTTCCAAAACCCCACAATGAAACCTTGCACCTGTTACCAGTCATACCCCCACACCGGCAACCTTCCCTCCAGCTCCTCCAGTTCTAGGAACCACTTAATCTATTGTCTCTCCATACTTTTGACTATTTGGAACACGTTTATACAAATGGTGTTCTTTCGTGATCTTTTGTGACCGGCTTCTTTCACTTTGCACTTTTTGAGATTCATCTATGTCATAGCACTCATTAGTAATTCATAAATTTCATTCCTTTTTATTGCCAAATAGATTCCACTGCATGGATAGACCACTTTTTTAACTGTTCATCACTTAATGGATGTTGTTGTCTACTTCTTTAGCTATTATGAATAATGCTGCCATGCCATTCATGTGCAAGTTTTGTATATAGCATGTTTTCATTTCTCTTCAGTAGATACCTAAGGGTGGAAATGTTGAGCCACATAGCAACTCTGTTTAATCTTTTGAGGAATTCCCCACTGTTTTCGATCGTGGCTGCACCATTCTACATTCCTACTAACAGTGTATGAGGGTTCCAATCAGTCCTCTTATTATTTATTAATGCTTGCTATTGTCTATCTTTTTTATTATAGTTGTTTCTCTGGTAGGTCTCAGACAGTATCTCGTGGTTTTGATTGGCAGTTCTCTAATGGCAAATGATGTTGAACATTTTAATGTGCTTTTTGGCTATTTGCACATCGTTTGGGGGAAAATGTCACTCAAATACTTTGTGCATTTTTAATTGGATGATCTGTCTTTATCATCCAATTAAGTTATAAGAATTATAACTTATAAGAGTTATAAGAATTCTTTATATACTCCAATTACAAGTCCCTTTAAATATATGACTTACAAATATTTTCTCTCCATCTGTGGGTTATCCTTTCACTTTCCTGATGGTAAAAGTATACAAGGCTTTTAATTCTGATGAAGTCCAACTTAATCAACCTTCCCCTTTGACCTTTGTATTTTGGGGGTCATATCTAAAACCCATTGACTAAGCCATTAAGATTTGCTCCTACATTTTCTTCTAAGAATTTTATAGTTTTAACTCTTACATTTAGATACATGATTCACTTTAATTCTGGGAGATAGTTTGAAACAGTGCAAATGCATCCTTCTGCATACAGAAGTTTTCCAAACTTCATTTCTGAACACCATTTATTAGAAAGATAATTACTTCCCCACTGAATTGTCCTGGCATCCTTGTCAAAAAGTCAACTCACCATAAATGTAAGGGTTTGTTTCTTTATTCAGAATTCTGTTCCATGAATCTATTTGTCTATCTTTATGTGAGTACCACACTGTCTTGATTACTGCAGCTTTGTAGTAAATCTTAACTGGTAACAGTGAGTCTTCCAACTTTGTATTTTTCAAGGTTTTTTTGAGTATTCTGTCTCTTGCCTTTCCACACGAACTTTAGGATCAGCCCGTCAATGTCTGCAAAAAGGAAGCTAGGATTCTGACAGGTATTTCACTGAATCTATACACCAACTTGATCTGTAGATCAACAACATTAATTCTTCTAGCCCATGAACATGAATGGCTTGCCATTTATTACAACTTTTTTATTGTTTTTCAGTGGCATTTTGTAGTTTTCAATGCACATATCTCACACTTCTTACATTAAATTTATGCCTAGGTATTTTGTTCTTCTGGATGCTAACTGTTTCTTTAACATCTTTTGGGCTTATTTATTGACAGATGGAAATTTTAGGTCTTAATCATTTCACCCAGAGCAAAATCTATACACACACACACACACACACACACACACACACACACACACAAATACATTAAAATGTCACTTTTTCAGAAAGATCTATAGATCAGTTGTCAGTCTTACCCTCAAGAAAACTTTCTTCGGGGGGGCGCCTGGGTGGCTCCATCAGTTAAGCATCTGACTTTGGTTCAGGTCATGATCTCATGGTTCATGGGTTCAATCCCCATGTCAGAATCTGTGCTAACACCTCAGAGCCTGGAGCCTGCTTTGGATTATGTGTCTCCTTCTCTCTCTGCCCCTCCTCCACTCATGTCTGTCTCTGACTCTCATAAATAAGTAAATGTTAAAAAATTTTTTAAAAAGAGGGGCGCCTGGGTGGCTCAGTTGGTTAAGCGGCCGACTTCGGCTCAGGTCATGATCTCGCAGTCCATGAGTTCGAGCCCCGCGTCGGGCTCTGTGCTGACAGCTCAGAGCCTGGAGCCTGTTTCAGATTCTGTGTCTCCCTCTCTCTGACCCTCCCCCGTTCATGCTCTGTCTTTCTCTGTCTCAAAAATAAATAAACGTTAAAAAAAATTTTTTTTAAAAGAAAACTTTTTGAGAAGTTATACTTTGAATACATAAGTGTGTGTCATAGAATTATACACATATGTGTTTTTTTTTTTTTTTAAGGCTAGGAATGTACATGCAGAATCTTACCATTGTTCATATTGCAGCGATGACTGGTTTGGGGCATTTTTTTCCTCTTTGCTCAATTTGTTTTGTTTTCTTTTAAGTTTATTTATTTTGAGAGTGCACACACAAACAGGGGAGGGGCAGAGAGAAGGGGAGACAGAATCCCAATCAGGTGCCATGCAATCAGTGCAGAGCCAGATGTGGGGCTGGAACTCATGAACTGTGAGATCCTGATCTGAGCTGAGATCAAGAGTCGGACCCTTAACCAACTGAGCCACCCAGGCATCCCACTCAATTTGTTTTTTTAATGTTTTCTGTAATAAACATGTATAGTTTTTATCTAACTCTAAATTTGTTATTCATGTTTAAAGAGTGTGTTTTCATTTCTGTCCAGGAAGTTCATCAACTGCCTCAATTTAAGACTAAGGACATGATGTCTGGGTTCACAGTTATGGTGTTATTCCAAGTCAGTAGTCTTAGCAAATTTTGATTCTTTTCCAGTGTGGATTTATTCAAAAATACTCAGTAAGTGTTCTTTTTCCTTCAAATATTGTGGTTGATAGATCATTTAAAGTATTTGGGCCCCTCTTGAATTTTCACTAGTTTAGTTCACTCCAGTTTGAAGTGTGAGGTTCGATTCAGAGTCATCTGTGGAGAAGTTTCACAGTAAAACAAACAGAATCCTACATATAATTTCAAGGAGCAAAACCACAAATCTCTTTAACAAATTTCTGTGACCTACAAAGCCCTTCAAAGAGATCATGAATGTTCTCTGACACCCCAGCTTCCCTTTAGACATTTATGTAATCTCAGTTAATAAATTTTGCAAATGCTTTTCTAGAGAGCTATAAAAGTTCCTTCTAATCTTAGGATGTTAAATACTAGTGTTGATTTATACTTGTCCTGCTGTATCCCCTTTGGAGGAAATGAATCTAATGGAAAACTTAAATGTTCTGACCCACCTCACAGAAGTTATAAAGAATTTACTCAGCTTCGGGATTTTTCAATTTCTTCACCAAATCCAAGCTTATCCATGTTTATCCATGCTTATCCTTGTTCTGTCGTGACTTGCCACAGACCTCAAACCCAGTTGCCTACTTTGTACAAAGGAATCAACAACCCACTCCGAGTACGGCTGTGAGGTTTAAGTACACTAATATACATAAAGTTCCTAACACAGTGCATGTTCATGACAATCACCCAGTAAATGGCAGCTTCAATTAGTGATATTTAACATACAGTAAAGCTTTCTATATTATGCCTATCTTTCCGTTTCATACCTAAACCACATACACCATGATGCAATAGTAATTCAGGTGTGGACACACTTCAGTACTATACAGAAGACAAGACCACATGTCTTTTGTCTCCTTCTCCTCAGCTAATCCTTAAATATTGCAACCCATAACCCTAGTTAATTATGCCCCAAATAAAGTAAGAGCCAATGAAGACTAGAGGGCAAAACTATAAATAAACTCCACACACGCTGTATTTGCTTAAGAAGATGGGTAATGGCACACCGCACAAAGAAAGAAACGCCACTACATGATGCACAGATCTATATTTAGTTACCAAAAATTAAACACACGCTTGTTTGTTTTTCAGAAATGCCACACAGAAATTCAAAGTGAAGATAACTGCCTTAGAAATACTGAAAGGAGAAAATTCACAGTCCTACATTCTAAGCATAGATAGAAAATATTTTAACCAGTTTCAAATGCCAGACACTTCACACCAGACCATGAATCCAAGCAAAAGCTGTATCAAGCCATAGAGATAAAGAAGCCCAAAGCACCCTAACACTGTGCCACATATTTTACAAATGATTTAACTTCTCTACTCCACAACTGTTCTTTGCTTTACTGAGCCTAAAAGGCAAGCATATGGCAAATATGACAATTCAAATTCTAATGCAGATAATTAGAATGAAATGAATTACACAACACCATTCTTTCCACCTTTACAATGTAACTAATTACTACTTAGTATGAAATAGGAAGTCTTATGTAAAACCCAATTATCAATATTATAGTTGATACAATTATATATCCATATAAAATGATATACCATAAAAGGCCTCTGCCCCATGGAGAGGCCTCAAACCCACAAACATTTGGGGGACAGGATGTTTTCCAAAATGCTTCAGAGGCAGGGACCACTTGGCCAGCATTTCAAAAAAACAATAGTGAAATTGTATAAAGCCGCAATAACCGCCCCTACTTATTGAGCGAAGTGACCACAGGATGCTTATGGCTTCTTCTAAGACCCTTGGGGCTGAAAAAGCATCGCTTCTAGTGGCAATAATAAGTTTACTTAATCCTATAAATTTTCAGAAGTCCCAAGATGAATCAATCAGCTTGCCTGGGGATATTCTGTTTTTTATATGAGAGACAGAGGATTCTAGGCCTAGGCTAATAAGACAATCCCAACTGAGTTCTGGATAATGCCACAAAAACATGTGACTTTATTAAACAAAGACTAGCAGAAAGAACAAATAAAAGGCACATAAATCTCCTTCTGTATACAGAAATCCAGGGGCATGGCAGAAGAAGAGTTCTCAACAAAGTGAACTAAAAGGCAAATTGCCTACAGAGAGGTCCAGACCACAATCTAGAAGCACGAGGAGCTATCCACTGAAAGTTTTTTAGTATGTTGAAATGATGGAAGTACCTTAAGAACATTAATGTGGCCACAAGCTGGATCAACTAAACTGTATATGTGTATATTTGTGTGTGTGTGTGTGTGTGTGTGTGTGTGCGCACATGTGCAGGAGGATATAGGGGGGCACTGGTGTATGAGTGTGGTCTGTTGGGTGTGGAAGTGTGCTGTGTGTGTGTTTGTGTGTGTTCTGGGGAAGAGAAAATATAAATGAGACCAGTTAGGATGCTATGTCACTAATCCATATATGAAGGGATCCAGCTTTGAACTAAGAACTCACAAGTGGAAGGGAATAAATGCATACAAAGGCCATGCAAGGTCAACAACATGAAGACTGTAGGAACACCTGAGTGGAAAGAAAAAACATCAAAGGCAAAGTATCAGACTTGAGGAAGGTCACTGAATTATTACCATAAATTGAAAGGGGGATGTCCAGAGAAATCATCATGACTTTAAAAGATGAACTGGTTTTAGACATACTGAGTTTGGAGTCACAAAAGACATCCAATCACCAGCACTGGAGGCAGGTGTGATGAAAAGAGTCCCAATAACTACAGTGCTGCTGAGAATGGACGATGCTTAAAAAAGTATCCAATAGATGACATTTCCATTACAGGTGATTAAGTTATCTGCAAAAACAGCCATCAACCCATCTGTGCATGGGCATACCATTTGAGAGCAGATGACCCTTGAACAACATGGGTTTGAACTGTGTGGATTTACCTTTACACAGATTCTTTACAGTGCAGTTCTCTGCAAACATAGTTTCTCTTCCTTATGGTTTTATTTCTTTTTTATTTTTTTAATGTTCTTTTATTTTTGAGAGAGACAGACCATGAGCGGGGGAGGAGCGGAAAGAGAGGGAGACACAGAATCCAAAGCAGGCTCCAGGCTCTGGGCTGTCAGCACAGAGCCCAATACGGGGCTCAAACCCACTAACTGCGAGATCATAACCTGAGCTGAAGTCAGATCCTTAACCAACTGAGCCACCCAGGCACCCCTATGGTTTTCTTAATACCATTTTCTTCTCTCTAGCCTACTTTATTGAAAGAATACAGTATATAGTACATATAATATACAAAATATGTGTTAATTGTGTTATTGGTGAGGATTCGTAGTTACGTTTGAGGGGAGTCAAAAATCATATGTGGATTTTTAACTGCGTGGGGGTCAGTGCTCTTAACTCCCACATTGTGCAATGACCAACTGTACTTCAAACCTCATCATTATTTACTTGAATGCTTTAAACTGCTTGTAAATACATAAACATGAAATAAGAGATTACCAAATGTGGTTCTGGCAAATCGTGAAAAAGTGTGTATCACATTATTAACACAAAATCTATTCTGTTGCCTGAATTTATTTAGAGCTTCTGGCTTTTCAAGTATTTTTCTTATATTAACTGATTTTTTCCTGTGCAATTATTCTGTGAGGAAGACCGCATACTTTGTTTGGATCAAGGATGTAAAAGGTGGAAAGAAAATTTCTTAGATTAAAAAATTTTACTTGGTCAACTCGTAACACTGCATGGTTTTATACAAAACGACCTGAACCAAAAATAATCTTAACTTTTAATCCCTTATTTCTGGCAACAACACGGAGTACTCCATCATGGAACAGAAAGGATGACAGCTCACATAAATATCAAGTTCCTCCTAAACTATGTTAAAGAAAAGCATCAGTACTTTATGACATTCAAAGGTCAAAGGGCTTAGTGCTATGACTCACTAGGAATTCTGCCATATGCTTTGATTTATAACTGAAATTGAGAAGCAAAACACTTGTAGAAAGCAAATTCTTGAAGAAGCTTCACAAATACTACAAAACCTTGATCCAGAAATCAAAACGGCTATTCTTTGAAATAAATACTGTGGCATGGTTTTCTTCATTACCTCATACTGCAGGAAGTAGACTTTCTACCGATTAAAAAGTAATCACTGGTACATTGGCAGTGACAAATACACCACCAGCTAAAGTAAAGTGTTAACAATAACAATAGGGGTAGCTGTGCATGAAGCCATGTAGGAACTCTGTGCTTTCTCTGTCACTTTTCTGTAAATCTAAAACTAAAATTAAAAGTTTCTTTAAAAAAAAAAAGTAATCACTGTACTTTTTTCTTACTTTTTAATTAAAGATCACATTTTGCTTAATCTCATCACAAAATATTTATTCAATACATATGTATTAAATGAATGGGTGCCCAGCTCTGGTTGATTTCCGGAGATGACTAAGACATGACTTCTCCCAACTTGCCAAGCTCCCACATACAGGAGCTCAAAGTCTAGGAAAGAAGAAATAAGAGCCAGGACACTGAAAGAGCAATACACAAAGACCATAAAGCAACTTTCTCCCCTTCTCCAGCACCCCTATAAACCTATTTCACCAGGCTAAATCTTCCTTGGGCCCTGGATTAAATCTGATGGGCCCCACAGCTGTGTGCCAGGTGGGGCTAAAATAACTGAGACCCTAAAATAGTCTCAGTTCAGGAAGTAAATACTCAGTTCATGCAAAAACAAACTCTGGACTTCATTTAAAAGTAGAGCATCACTGGGGCGCCTGGGTGGCGCAGTCGGTTAAGCGTCCGACTTCAGCCAGGTCACGATCTCGCGGTCCGTGAGTTCGAGCCCCGCGTCAGGCTCTGGGCTGATGGCTCGGAGCCTGGAGCCTGTTTCCGATTCTGTGTCTCCCTCTCTCTCTGCCCCTCCCCCGTTCATGCTCTGTCTCTCTCTGTCCCAAAAATAAATTTAAAAAAACGTTGAAAAAAAAAAAATTAAAAAAAAAAAAAAAAGTAGAGCATCACCCTTCCCTGCCTCATGTCTCATGTTTCTCACTTGGCCAGCAGATCTTCCCAGCTCCCTTTGGCTGAGGAGCAGTTGATTGTGACCCCCATGGGAAGGTAAATTTATAGTTGGCATGCAATATCTGTATTGGTTTGTTATGCAGATGCTCAAAGCTGCCTGCTCCACCCATGCGCAGGGTCTGCCCCATCCTTGACAAGCATGAATGCACCTTCTTCCAATGGTCACCTATAAACTCCCCTGCCCACCAATGGTGGGGAAAGAGTTACTTCCCACCCACTGTCCTCCACTCTCTGCCACTGGCTGCATCTTCCAGCTGCTTCCCCTTTAGATTTCTCTGGCATGACTGACACACAGTCCCCTCTGCTTCCCAAGCTCCAGGCCACACATATCAGGCTCTCCTTGCCACCCTCACCCTGTTGCTGAGGTGAAGCTCAGAACACACTAGCCACATCATCCCTCTAATTTCCAAATCTTCTACCAGCCAACTTCCAAATCTTCATTTATAGGCTGAAGGTGGGTGTTGAGCTAGGATCCCCATACCTGTGTTGCACAGCAAGCCCTGTTTCAAAGGTGCAGTTTTGAACCATGAGAGTAATGGGCACATAGGACCTCAGCTCAAACTGAGTCCCCTTTTATCATCCTGATGAAACTAGGACACTAGGAGAGAAAACAAGAGCCATAAAAACAAAAACACGGTATGGTTTCAGAACAGGACGCTGCTTCTAGCTTAGGGAATTAAGAAAGGCTTGGGGCGCCTGGGTGGCGCAGTCGGTTAAGCGTCCGACTTCAGCCAGGTCACGATCTCGCGGTCTGTGAGTTCGAGCCCCGCGTCAGGCTCTGGGCTGATGGCTCGGAGCCTGGAGCCTGTTTCCGATTCTGTGTCTCCCTCTCTCTCTGCCCCTCCCCCGTTCATGCTCTGTCTCTCTCTGTCCCAAAAATAAATAAAAAACGTTGAAAAAAAAAATTAAAAAAAAAAAAAAAAAAAAAAAGAAAGGCTTGACCAAAGGCCTAGCCTTGATCAAAGGCCTAGACCTTAAACTCATGCAGAACAGGAGTAGGTGTAGATGAGTCAGAGGAGAGGGTACATCCAATGAAAGATATGGCTTCCTTCAGTGCTCATTTGTGTGTGTGTGTGTGTGTGTGTGTATGTGTGTGTTTCATAAGGTAAGAATTATTATATGGAAACATATTTTAATTGGTGGTATTTATTCTTATTCCAGTGATTCATGTGTTACTAGTCCTTACGAATAAATACCTCAGAAGGCTGCTTGGTTTGTTCAAGGCTGCTTGTTAGTTCCAACTCTGATTGACAGATAAGCTCAGAAATCAGATCTAGGTTCAAATCTTGCCAATTGCTAGTTATGTGACCTTGAATAAGTTACATAATCTCTTCCACATCTGTCAATGTAATAATAATACTAACGACACCATAGGGCAGTGGCCAAAATTAAATGGGCGTATGTATAAATCACAGTATATGGGATATGATAAACTGCCTTGATATATTGACTACTGTATTTTTGTTATTGTTATTATCACCATCATTACCGTTAAAGATACTAAAATTACATATTCCTTCCAGAATGACAAATTGTTAGACCTGGTGAGGACTAACTTGAAAATCAACTAGTAGCATTCACTTGAATTTAATTAATTAATCTAATTTCCAAATTTAAAGTTCAATCAATGTTTTAGTGCTCGCTTTCTGTCACTGTCAATACTGAGCCCAGGATATAATGTTGAAGATGCCATAATATTTATCCTTATAGTCTATTGGGAAATCAAAATCTGAGAAAAATTGCAATAAAATTGTGAAAAGACCAGTCTCAATGAGAATCTGGTTGGAGGGGCCATTCCTTCTCAGGACAGAAAGGCGACCGATCTCGGGAACAAGTGGCATCTGAGCTGGGTCCTAAAGGCTAAGTAGGAATCTACCAGATGAACAAGGGGAGAACTGAATCTCTAGCAAAAGAAAACTCAGAAGCAATCAAAGACATACATTTAGGATTTAGGCCGAAATTCTTGTTAATTAATCCAAGAAGTGACCTCTTAAATGTTTCAAAGAGATCTGTATTTTTTAAACAGAATGCATGCATGGTTGCCAGGGGTGGGGGTTGGGAGGTGGGCAAAATGGATGAAGGCGGGCAAAAAGTACAAACTTCCAATTATAAAATAAATAAGCCATGAGATGTAATGTACAACATGGCAACCATACTTAACATTACCATATTGCATATTTGAAAGCTGACAAGAGAGCAAATCTTAAAAGCTCCAATCACAAGAAAAAAATATCCCATAACTACATATGGTGCCAGATGTTAACTAGACTCATTGTGGTGATCATTTCGCAATACGCACAAATATCTAACCATTGTGTCGTACACCTGAAACTAATATAATGTTATCTGTCAATTATACCTCAAAGAAACAAACAGAATAGAATACTTGTATCTAAATAGATATTTGCTTGACTATTTCAAGCAATGTTGATGTGAAAGACATAAGTAACACAAATACCCAGGCCTACATACAAATTGCTAAAAATTTCTCTCAGAAAGGTCAGCTTCGGGTAACCCTTCTTTTCAAAAGCTCGTCCTTCCTCCATTTTTGAACTCACAGATGTTCTAAAAACTCCAAGTGCCGTATTCAGGTTATTTTCTTTATGTATTCCCTGCTCCTTACACACACACACACACACACACACACACACACACACACGAAAACACACATTTACCCTGTTTCTATTACAGCAACAGTTCTGGTGGAGCCATGGGTGGATGGATAGAAGACGGGGGCAGGGTGAGAGCAGCCACTTCACGTGGGCAGATCTCCAAAAGGGCTGGGGATCCCTGACTTAAAAGTCTGTTTTTTATAGCTTCTCATTCTCTCTCAGTGTGTCTCTCTCTGCCTCTCTCCCTCTTATGCATGAAGGGATATTACAACTGTAAATAACTCAAGGCACTTTTTTTGAATAAAACCTTTTACTTCAGGAGCCCCTTTCCTATGCAATGAATTTTACAATTCCCTCAGCTAATATTGCTTAAGACAGTTTCAGTGGAGCTTATTTTGCCAGTCAAGTCCTGTTGCAATCTAAGAAGTGTTTTTAAGCAATCATCTGACCTCTTTACAGCTCTTGCCATTACAGTGCTGATAGGACTACAAAAAAAAAAAAAAAAAGCTGTTGGAAGTTTTACGCAACATTCTTATACCCTATTCCTTGGATACTTCCCAAAAATGTATTCATCTAGTTAAGATCACAGGTTTTACCACCTTTTTAGTATTAGTAGTCTATTGCCAGCTACAGATCAAAAGAAGGCAAATATCTTGGTTCAGAGTAAGCATACCTCCAATTTACATGGGAAAAGCTACTAAAAATAGTACTGAGGAAAAATACGCTTCCAAATACTCTAATTAAAGTGTATTTCTCATATTACAACAGGAAATGAATGAGAACCACGTAGTAGTAAAAGGTTTATAACACTTGACAGTCTTCCAAAGGATGAGGCGGAAGCAGGTATCATACATGAGCTTGGTCTCCCAGCCAAGTCCACCTTATGTGTGTCAATACATTTGGGTTTCACAAATTTCATCAAATCCAAAAATCTTTACTGAGTGCTTACCATGTACATGATACTAGGCTACATGCTATAGAATATAAAAGTAAATAAGACGATATACTGGTTCTTCAGGGGTGATAAGATACATACAAATAACCACAGAATACTAAATACAATAAGCACTAAAAGAACATTATGCCACTAGTAGAGATTTCTGGAAGGATGGGAAGACCTCGTGGAGGCAGAGGCATTCAAACTAGATTTTAAAGAAAGAGCAGGATCTCGTGCAGAAATGGGAAGAAAACTGCATTAACAAACAGAAAGAAAGAGTAGAGGAAAGAATGTATGTGAAGGATGGCAAGTAATACATTTGGGCAGAGAAAAGGCCAGGCAAGGTCAAAGGGCTTGGATCCAGAAAATTCCTCAGGAAAGGGAGGGCAGAGCAGTGGAAACCAGAATGGAAAGGAAACTTCTCTTATGTGAGAGACACTTGAGACCAGAGAAGTTCCAATGAATGAGGGTGCCACTCCTTACCAGGTGTAGCTAGCTTTCTAATGACATGGCCTTTGCAAGTTCAGAGAGAAGTGGTCGAATACATGGGTTGACTTATAGTATGTAAAACATAAATATGGAGTCAGCATAAGTTTTAGATTTTAAAAGGTCTGAATTTCTTTTAGAGTATCACTTTCGTAAGAACTCAACAAGATCTCATGTGCATCCTTCCTTCCGTAGTTTGAAACTATCTAGGTCTCAAGTAGGGAATTGGTGAGGCACCTAAGCAAGAAATTTACAAGGGCTGAAAGCAATCTTAAAAATGCAGATACCTCTATTTTCAAGAAGTTAAGCTGGAATCATAATCAGATTCCTACTAAAAGCTTCCTGGAATTTCATCATAAATAATAAAGATTTTTGAAATAATCCCATACAACTATACCTTGTGAAATCGATGTGAATTCTACCCAACGATAATTTAACAAATCACATCACATATAGTGGAGTATGCAGATGTCATGGGGACAGGAAGCCAACCGTCCAAGAAAACATAAAAGCAGGAAATCTTTCAGAAGAAGGAGAGAACAAATTCCAGAGAAGAAGTGCAGCATATGTAAGGGTTGAACAAAGCCTTTAGAAAATGGACCTTGAGTAAATACAACACGCAAAGTTGTTATTAAAATCAGAAATGATTTAAGCAGACTTACACCTGGTTATGAAAAGCCCACCCTTATGCATTCCCACAGTCAACAAATAAAAACCTCTCTCTTCATTCAAAATCTAGATATTTACTTAACAGAAACCATACTCACATATGCAAAACAAAGCACTAGTACAATCCTGACAATCTTTGCCGTTTGCTTTCCCAAGTTTTCTTCAGAAAAATGACAGAGTGAGAGAACCACTGGATTATGCCCCCACACCACAGGTATTTGAGCTGCTTCTGTAACTCTCACGGTGGCACAAATGAGGTCTCACAACAGAGACAATAAAATGAACCACTTTTCTCACAAAGCCTTTTCTGACCCTTTTGGCCAGCCACATCCCTCTCCACCCCCAGGAGCATTGCTGTAGTTGGTTTTGGTCTCTCCTACCCTATTTGCAATCTCTCTAACTGTGTAATCTCATTCCCCAACTGGGTTCACAAAAGTCTTTGAGGACAGAAGTTGAGTCACACTCATCTCTGCAACATGCAAGGGCCTGGAATCCAGTTCTCAGGGATTTCTTGTTGAATTGGAAACTCTGTTGCTAATTTTTTCTTTGGAGTATATTTATACATGCTTTCCTGTTACAAAATGTCCTGTAACAAGAAACTCCAGAATAATTATTTTTGCTAAAAACAATTACACTTCAAAGGAACCCTAGTGGTAACTCTATTGGTTCTGTGTAGAGTCCTGCAAGAAAAACATGATATAAATCAGCATATCATAGACAAGTCAAAGAGAACTTCTCTAATAAATCTTGTTTTCAATAAAACAATTTGGGGCTTTAAAAAAACAGCACTTCATTTCCTTTAATATTAAAAACAAGTAGGGAAATACTTTGAAAATGGCAACTTTCTCAGCAAAAGACAACCATATTCTAAATTCTATAAAAGGTATTTGTTAGGGGCTCCTGGCTGGCTCAGTTGGAGGAGCATAGGACTCTTGATCTCGGGGTTATGAGTTTGAGACTCATGTTGGGAGTGCAGATTACCACAAAAATCAAATAACTAATTAACTAATTAACTCTATAAAAGATATTTGTGTTTTCTAAAGTGAATGATTGAGAGTTGCCTGGATGGCTCAGTCGGTTAAGTGTTCAACTTCAGCTCAGGTCATGATCTCACAGTTTGTGAGTTCCAGCCCCGCGTCGGGTTCTGTGCTGGCAGCTCAGAGCCCGGAGCCTGCCTCAGATTCTGTGTCTCCCTCTCTCTCTGCCCCATCCCCACTCATGCCATCTCTCTCTCAAAAATAAATAGACATTAAAGTTAATGATTGTGACTTAGCTTCATCAGTGACATTGGGATGAATCGATGGTTTATGTTCTTTGTTCTTCCATTTCATCCCATGTTCTATCTACCAAAGGTATTCTCTGCCCTCCATAGGTACATGAGGTACAAAGATTGTGCACTAAAATGCACACATAGTGAACTAAATACTGTTTGTGATGTCACCCGCTGTAATATACACGGACCCGATACCCAGACAATGTTGCTGATCCACACTGTGAAATACCGAGCAAAGGTGAGTACACGTGTCACCTGACCTCATGGAGTTCCCTGGGATGCAGTCTGAAAAATAGTGTTTAAAAAAATCAAAACAATTTTGGCTTGAACTTCTTAGAAGGCCAGGGCTTCTGTGATAGCCACAGGATGATATCAGAGTATCCAGTATATCCTTTCCTTCTCATAAGCAGGGTGAGACACTGTAACAAAACCACCCTAGATATGATTTCACTTACCTCCACTTTACAATGCCCTTCGATAAGTGCATTATTACCATTTTGTCAAGCAAAGATTCATTTATCACTTCAAATGGAAAATTAATTAATTTTGCTATCAGAAAAAAATTGGAAATTCATTTTAAGTATTGAGAATTTCTACTATAAATCTTTCACCATCAGAGAATATTCTTTAAAAAAATAGATCTTTTACCATACTTAAATCCATCTTTTTGAGAGAGAGAGAGAGAGAGAGAGCAAGGGGGTTGAGGCAGAGAGAGAATCCCAAGCAGTCTCCACACTGTCAGTAACTACACAGTTACTATTTCTGTTTAGTCTCCATTCGAAGGCCATTCTAGTTTAATTCCTTTCAAGGGCAGGGGCGGGGGGTGTCTTCTCTGCTCTATTCTTATACCACAAGTGTTATAGATGAAGACATGTTGCAAGAAAACAATCATTTAACAAATTTTAGGGGCACTTGGGTGGCTCAGTCAGTTAAAGTCTGACACTTGATTTCAGCTCAGGTCACGATCTCACGGTTCATGGGTTTAAGCCCTGCATCAGGCTCTGTGCTGACAGCATAAACAAAATAAATTTTAAAACTTTTAATTATATTGGATCTTTAACTGCTTTTTAAAATGCATTTTAGATACTACTTATGTCAAGTCATGCTTTCAAAATTGATATTATGAGTGATTCCTATTACTAAGTAATTTCACAGGAAGCATGCATACAGCTAATAATTTGGAGGTGATTAAACTTTTTTTTAGGACTGGCCAGTGTAACCCCGTGATTCTAGACATATTAGGATAAATGCTTATAAATCAAATAATTCTTTTCATGCTCACCTCCAATTTAAATTCATTTCTTGGCAACACTGGCATGAGATTCTAAGAACTACTCAGACACTGGCTCAACTTCTTACCCAGTGGGGTAAATACCTACAGTCTTGGAAACAAGTCTTGGAACTCAGCGTCTGGTGATAACCACAAAAGGCTTTTGATGTCCAACAGCTACATGAAAGGAAAACATCTCTCAATCAAAAATCCTTAAACAAAAGTAGAAAGAGTGGATATCTACAAAACGCTGAATTTTAGGTACCATGTATACAAACATCATTAAAATAGAACTTCAGAGCAGCTCATTAATCACATGACCATGGCCCCACCTTGGAACTGGAGGCTGGCTACACCTGTATCGGGACCTCAGTCCTCCATTTACTCTCCAGTTATTCATAAACACCGCTCTCCCTCCCCACATGTATAAGATCCTGTAAGGGCTGGTCATAAAAAACGCAACTCTCAAAACAGGAATTATCTGACTCTTCCAGGAAGTCCCACTAACCATAAGTATGATTTGCACAGTTGCAAATATTAATTAACTGTAATCGTTATCTAAGAGTGTTTTGAACAACCTGAAATATTAGTTTTTTCATCTCTTAAAGGGCAACGATTTGATAACTGGGAAGGATGATCTCAAGAGATTAACACATCAAAATAAAAAACTAAGCTAAAAAGAAAATATTAAATACATTGGAGGTATTATCAGAAAAAAGTGAAGTACTTTTTAAGGGGATCAAAAAATGAATGAAAAATTTCAGGGAGAGCTCTTTTAAAGTGGGACAATGCAATCCTAAAGTTACACACCAGTGCCAGATGCCACACCAGAACTCTGCATCCTGCATCAACAGCTTTTGACCATTCTCTCCTGGCCCCTGCTTTCGTTAAGCAACAATCTTAAAAGCCATATCAAGTTTGCAGGCACTACACAGCAAACGGGAACACATTTTCACTATGAACACCAAAACTGACGATGCCATCAATGCAGCCTTCCAAAACTCCAATGTAAAATTGATTATACAACCCTTTTAATCAAACGTCAATAAATCAAGTTGTCAATGTTTATAGAAATCGGTTGGCTATTAAAAGAAGTCATCTGTTATAATTTATTGTGAAGTTTAATATCCATCTATAAAATTAATATCTCCATCAACAAAGGGAACATCACTGACTAACAGAAAAACAATCCAACCAAGAATCCTGTTTTCTAACCCCAATTCCATCACTACAGCTACTGTGTGATCTTCAACACAGTATTTAACTCTCTGACAAGAGCTTATTTTCATATCTGTTAAACTGAGATAAAGACATTTGTCATGACTACTTACCAGGCACAGTTGTGAGATTCCAATGACATGATCTATGTGAAAGTGCTTTAAAAATCATAGCCAGGGGCACCTGTGTGGCTCAGTTGGTTAAGCATCCAACTCTTCATCTCAGCTCAGGTCATGATTTCATGATTTGTGAGATCAGGGCCCGTGTTGGGCTCCACGCTGACAGGGCGGAGCCTACTTGGGATTCTCTCTCTCCCTCTCTCTCTCTGCCCCTGGCCTACCCATGCTGGCTCTGCTCTCACTCCCTCTCTCAAAATAAATAAATAATCATTAAAAAATACCATATCCAACTGTATCAGCCACTACTTTCTTGTCCTTCTGGAGTCAAAGCAGATTAAGACAGATTGTCAAACAGAAATACTCCAATTTTAATAATGACTGAGTAAATACTAAATTATCATCCCACGCCCATCCTTAAAGAAAATCATGTAATAGGAGCATCTGGGTGGCTCAGTCGCTTAAGTGTCCAACTCTTGATTTCAGCTCAGGTCACGATCTCACAGTTGGTGAGTCTGATCCCCCATCAGGCTCTGCGCTGACAGCACAGAGCCTACTTGGGATTCTCTCTCTCTCTCTCTCTCTCTCTCTCTCTCTCTCTCTTTCTCTGCCCCTCCCCTGCTCGTGCTCTCTCTTTCTCAAAAATAAATATATAAACATTAAAAATGTTTTAAAAGGAAGAAAATCATGTAAGAGTAGAGCAAATAGATTCAGGAGCACCACATTCCTGAAGGATCCAAAAGGTAGTAAAGTATCATCGTGAAAAATAATATTTTTTAACATTTTACACTGGATGTTTTAAGTTCTTTATCATCAATATTTCGTATCCATGATATCCTTATGTTTAATGGTCTTTTATTTCAGGTAACATCTCAAACAATGTGAAATGTTTAAAATGTCTTATCCAACCCTCCAAAGTTAAGTCCATGTGGAAATCGACGTGGAGAAGATGAAGCAAACCTCCACCACTGAAAGTAAATCTTATTTTCATCAAATCACAAGGAAGAGTCCAGTTCCATGGTCCATCAATAAACTGAAGTCCTCGTATGAACGAGAACCTCTGGGACATGATTATAAAACAGGGGGATCCAGGCCTGACACAGCGCTTTCAGGATCTTCTAGTTTGACCACGTGCATCTAAGGCTTAGGGTGTCTTGACAAATGTGGTATTCTTTTCCAGGACCTCCATGCCCAGGCATCTATAACTCTCTCAGGTAAGAGAGTCTGCACAATTTTTCCTCCAAAAAATCCTCGGTAAAATAAAATAAAAGGTATTCATTTAGATGATCTCAAAATGCTTTTTAGATTTATTTATGTAGAAAGTGATACTCAAAAGAAAATGGACGGGTGCCTGGGTTGTTCAGTCAGTTAAGCGTCTGACTCCTGATTTCAGCTCAGATCATGATCTCATGGTTCATGAATTTGATGGAGTCTCGCATTGCACTCCACAATGAGCCTGCTTGGGATTCCCTTTCTCCCTGTCCCTTCCCCCCGATTCTCTCTCGCTCAAAAATAAATAAACTTAAAAAAAAGAGAGAGAGAAAGAGAGATGGGCACCTGGGTGGCTCAGTCGGTTGAGCGTCTGACTTCAGCTCAGGTCATGATCTCACAGTTCGTAAGTTCAAGCCCCACAACGGGCTCACCACTGTCAGCCTGTTAGCACAAAGCAGGTTTCAGATCCTCTGCTCCCCTCTCTCTGCCCATCCCCCACCTACACTATCCCAAAAACTAAATAAATATTTTTTTAAAAAAAAGAGATAGAGGGTGGGGGAGACGAGAAAATGAGTGGTGGGCATTGAGAAGGACACTTATTGTGATGAGCACTGGGTATTGCATGTAAGCAATGAAACATAGGAGTCTACCCCAAAAATCAACAGTATGCTTTACACACTGTATGTTAGACAATTTGACAATAAATTATATTAAAAGAGAAAGGGAGAGGGAGAGGGAGAGGGAGAGGGAGAGAGAGAGAGAGAAAAAGAGAAAGAGAGAGGGGAAATTAAGAAAGAAAGAAAACACCTGGAGCAAATAAGAAAATTTAAAAAAAAAAGATACTTGCTATAGACCAAGTATTTGTGCCCCCCACCCCAAAAATTGATATATTGAAAGCTTATTCCCTCAATATGCTGGCATCAGAAGTTGGGGCCTTTGGGAGGTAATTAGGTCTTAAGGGTGGAACCCTCATGAATGGGATTAGGGCCTTAGAAACTTTTGAGATCCCTTGCCGTCCACACCAAGTAAGGCTATCTATGAACCAGAAAGCTGATTCTCTTCAGACAATGAATCTACCACCGCCTTGATCTTGGACTTCCCAGCCTCCAGAGTGTGAGGAAACATTTTCTATTGTTTATACAACCACTCTATCCTGTTTTTGTTATAACAACTGGAACAGCTCAAGACAACACTGGCATGCAAAGAGCAATTCAGAAAATCCTTAATCTGAGAACCCACAGGACTTCAGAGCATAGCATAGTCCTAAAGAATTTGAATTGAATGAACAGACTTTTAGATTAATTTTGTAATCTACATAACAAAGTGCTCCAACATATAGCCATGTGGAAAAGGAGGAAAACTAGAGTTAGCCCACACAGAATGAGCAAGACTGGATAAAAGTATTTCTCTCTTAATCTCCAAACGAAGATTGGACAGAACAATTTATTCATTTACTACAGCAAGCACCCTGGTGAACATAATGGAAAATTATGACAAACACATATGACAGTGGAGAATCCAAGTTTTCACATGAAATATAGTATCAGTAACTCTATGTCACCATTGAATTAGTCTGTAATTGGAAATCACAAAGTTTACTCTGTAATCTGGATAAAGAGGTGGCAAAAACCACACTTTAAATTCAAAGATGTTCCCTTCTCACTGTCACACATGGTTTTATTTTTATTTAAAAAATTTTTTAACGTTTATTTGTTTTTTGACAGAGAGAGAGAGCACGCGTGCACAAGCAGGGAAGGGGCGGAGAGAGAGGGAGACACAGAATCCAAAGCAGGCTCCAGGCTCTGAGATGTCAGCACAGAGCCCAATGTGGGGCTTGAACTCACAAACCACAAGATCATGACCTGAGCCGAAGTCGGCCGCTTAACCGACTAAGCCACCCAGGTGTCCCATAAAACACACATGATTTTAAAGAATGATAACTTGGGGCGCCTGGGTGGCGCAGTCGGTTAAGCGTCCGACTTCAGCCAGGTCACGATCTCGCGGTCCGTGAGTTCGAGCCCCGCGTCAGGCTCCGGGCTGATGGCTCGGAGCCTGGAGCCTGTTTCCGATTCTGTGTCTCCCTCTCTCTCTGCCCCTCCCCCGTTCATGCTCTGTCTCTCTCTGTCCCAAAAATAAATAAAAAACGTTGAAAAAAAAAAATTTAAAAAAAAAAAAAAGAATGATAACTTTCTACTCTGAAAACTGGGAGTGTAGTTTAGCATTATTTCATTGCTTCAAAACGGAGTAAGTAGAATTTTATGAATTCGAAATCACATAGGCCACTTTTCAAAAGTCTACACCGCTCCCTCACTCCACCCCAAGCACACACTCCAAAATCTCTTTTCTTTCCTGTAGCCCCATCTTCTTCCCACACATAATCAAAGGGTCACCACTGGAATTTAGAAAGCCAACTGAGAAACTGGCATATCTGGGAAAGAGGTCGTTGCAAGGGCTTCTCTTGTGAAGAGTTGTTGCTTTGCACCAGCTTAGTACTCCCACTCATCAGGAGACAGATGGAGAAACCACAACTTACCAAATGTTTATTATATGTGCAGATGGTTGTTTCTGTTTGGATTCTTCCATTCTTTTAATTCCCATTTGGTCTGTGTGGATGTGAACACTTGCTCCCCTAAGGCTTTTCTCCCGCGCAATGAGGGCTCCTCTGGCGTTGCACCTCACTCCCTCTTCACCCCCCCCCCTTTAATATGGCCACCGCAGCTCCATCCTGGCTGTGTTTGCTCACACTTGCCTTCCCGCAAGACTCCCCACTGTCCTGCCACCATAACTGAGAAAATCCTTGCTGATTCTCATTCAAAAACAAACTGAACTAAAGCTTTGTGGCTTAAAATGGGCTGGGCTGAAAACTCAGCTCCTGAGGGAACCCCAGCAAGTGAACACCCACAGCAAGCACAGATGAAACTATTTCTGGAAGTGTCCCACAGGGAACAAAGTGGAAACAAGGTTATAATGGGTTTTACAACAGCTTTTCTAAATATTCTAAACAATCAATTATAGAAGATGATCTACAAGTTATAAGTGATGGAATTTGTTAGTTGATTTGTAGAAGCTAGTAATAATATATACCAATTATTATGAGCAACTAAGTGCTGGCTTTGTTTCTATGCAATTTTCAGCCTCGAGAACTCTGAGGAAACAGATGTCATGAGTCTGTCAAACATATGGGTGGTAGAATTATAGCAAAGTTTTTTGTACATTTTCTCAATTTTCAAATTATCTTCATTACGCTGAAGACCAGAGTTAGGCAACAAGTATAATGATAAAAATAAATAAAAGGAATTTTACCAAAAATCTTTATTAAGGAACTATTTGCATATAGTTGGAAGTAGACAAATCCTTGCCTTGTCATTCAGAAATTAAACAAGCAACTATTGAGTGTCTACAATGTGCCTGAATCTGTATTGGTCCTAAGGGTGCTATTTCTATTCCAGGAACAAAATATAGTAGCAGACATAGACTTCTGCACATGAAAGTTTCAAAATAATGTGTTAAGTATCAAGTAAGCTGTATTGAGAGAAACCAAGAAAAACAAAAAGGCAACTCAGTGGAGTCTAAGGGTTAAGAATATACTTTTTAGGGGTGCCTGGGTGGTTCAGTCAATTAAGCAACCAACTCTTGATTTCGGCTCAGGTCAGGATCTCATGGTTGGTGAGAACAATCCCTGTATCAGGCTCCACGCTGTCAGTGCAGGATCCTCTCTCTCCTCTCTCTCTGTCCCTCCTCTGCTCTCTCTCTCTCTCAATAAACTTTTAAAAAAAGAATATCCTTTTTAGAAAAAACAGAATTTGATTGAACTGGGCCCACAGGATAAATCAAATTTAGTCAACTGGAGTGGGAGAGAGGATTCCAGGAAAACCCCATATTCTCTGGTGAAAAGTGGCAGAAACACAACTCAAACTAGTTTAAGTAAATAAAGACAACTCCTTTTTTGTGTGTAACCAGAAAGAGCCAGTGCAAAACTGGCTTTACAAACAGTTGAAACCAGGGACTCTCCATCTCTTAGATTCCCTGTGAGGTGGCTTCATTCCCTCTTCCAGGAACACTCTTCCAGCTCTGTCACAGAAGACGGTGGACTCAAGTATGAAATACCCAGAGACGAGCTCTGCCTGGTCTGGCCCATCCCTGGAGCAAGCACTGTGGCCAAGGTGTAAATGTACCAACTGTCTGGAGAGGTCTCCAGCCCCAGGGGCTGGGGGCGGGGGGACTAGGCTCACAAGTTTCACTAAAACTGCACGATCTGACTCACGGGCTTCCTACAGCTGACTGCAGCCCAAAGAGACAAAGCAGTAATGCCCTGACACTGTATGAATGTCAACAATCACCCTCAGAAATGAAACTTCACGGGAGAGGCAGAGAAGAGTATGAGGAATGATAACCAAGGCTCTGCTAGCACTGCATGGGAGACTAAAGTTTGGCTGTGAGATGCGGACATTTATGGTCCCTTTTTGATGGGAATTAAAATGGTATGGAGTAAGCAATTTAGAATGTGTACTTACTACTTAAACAGAATTAACTCTTTACAGGTCAAAAAGCAAAAAAGGTAACTAATATTTAAGTCTGATATACTTTCTATAGCCTTATAACCATACCCTAGGGTTGGTACTGTCCTCTTGTTTTTACAGATGAGTAAACAGATTGAAGACTTAAACAGCCTGTAGAGAACACACAGTAAGAAGTAGGGTTAGTAGTAAAAACCATGCCTGTCTATCATAGTGCATATATTCTTTGCATGCCGCTTCTCATAAAGATTAGTACAAATAATTGGAAAAATACAACATGCTTACACTTAATTGCCTCAAATCTCACTTGTAACTCCGTGCCATTCAATAAATACTGAACACTTTCTATGCGTGAATTGCTTTCCCCGTCATACACAGTGACCCACATTTTGCCACCCATTCACTGCATCTATCTCAGGTGCCAGTGGCATTCCTCAGCCTATCCCCTCATATGCTGTAGAGAACACAGGAAGTTACCCCATCCACTTATCCAAAACAGTCTCTGAATCATACTGCCCACTGGGTAGTACTTTTAGGTATGTGTGGAAGTGGGATTTTCAAAAAAATCTTATAGATTCTTTGCACAATCTGTTCCCACTCTGTCCTAATATTTCATCCAAAGCAAGAAGATACAGACAGTATAAGTCATAAAATAAGAACAATCTAGTTTCCCTTGTTAGAAAATGAAAATGCAAAATTTCTTTTCTGTTTTACAAACATTGAGGTATATAAGATAAAGGCAACAAATCTTTAAGCAACTCAATAAATTACCTGCAGTAGAGCTAGATTTTTTCTAATATAGTTGATTCATATATTATGGCTCATATAATACTCATATACTATATATTACATTAACTCATACAAGAAGGTAAAAGAGACTCAATTGGAAATTGGAAATTGGCAAATTGGAAAGCTTCAAACAGATAGCTAAAAATATTTCATATATATGCTTTTAAATAAATCAATAATATAAATTCAACCTAACAGAGAATATGAAAAGTTGTATATTTTTTAAACTATAGAATGAAAAAGTTCAGATAAGTTCACAAAGCTAAAAATGATTACTTTCATTACTTCTATATATTTAACACACAAAGAGGAAGGGAGAAAAAATTTCAACTAAAGCATACATGGTTACAAAAACTAAAAGAAAAAAAAACTCCAATATCAGTGATATAATCAAAACATCTTCAAAGAGAGACATAATGTGATTCCTTCATGATAAATCCCCAAGAAGACTTTACCAATAGTAACTCTGTAATAGGAGTTTTTAATTTAATCTTTACAAACTTTAAATATGAGATGTAAAATGCCAAGGCAAGCAATAATCTCTCTTGTAAGATCATTGTGTTGTTTCTACTGCTCATTTTGAAGGTTTAAAATGTGAGATTAGGGGTGCCTGGGTGGCTCAGTTGGTTATGCGTCTGACTTCAGCTCAGGTCATGATCTCACAGTTCATGAGTTTGAGCCCAGCATCGGCCTCTGTGCTGACAGCTCAGAGCCTGAAGCTTGCTTCAGATTCTCTCTCTCTCTCTCTCTCTCTCTCTCTCTCTGCCCTTCCCTTGCTCACAATCGGTCTCTCTCTCTCTCTCAAAAATAAATTAACATTTTAAAAAATGTTTAAATGTGAGATTAAATAAAGTATTCCAATGCAAGCCTCCAGAACTATGAGAAACATAGTCTATGATATTGTATTATAGCAAGCCAAATTAACTAAGACAACACATACATACATATATTTCATAAGTCTGTCCACTGAGAGATCCTAGAAGCTGTGACACTCAGAAGCAATGAGCGCACCAAGTGTCCACATCTTGGTCTCTAAATACCATTCTCTACTACAAGAATCCTAGGTCTCCTTAAAGAAATGACAGATTCCCAAGCTGGAGCAAGGTAAGTAAAAAATGAGTCTGAAATGTTTTTATGTCAGAAGAAAGTGCTCAGAGAATGATGGGGGTATGTAAAAAGACACAGAAGTCAGCGTAAAGGAGTTTTTAATGGTCAAATCTGAACAATCTAACCTTCAAAATAATGGTGAAAGTAACAGATTGACTCAAATCTGTTGGCCCATTGACCAAAATAGGAATCCATGAATCCACACTTACAAAAAGATAGAACGATAGAACGATAGAACGATAGAATGATAGAACGATAGATAGATAGATAGATAGATAGATAGATAGATACATAGATAGATAAGGGACAGCCCTGCTTTATACAGAATGCCAGGTAATCCATGAAGGTAGAATGGTGGAATAAAAAAAAAAAATCACCATTTCACAACCATCAGTAATAACAGATTCAAGTAAGAAATCATCAATGAATGCTAAAGGATTAAAGTCTGAAAAGTATCTCCTCACAAAATACTTACTAATTGACAAGTACAAAATTCTTATTAAGTTTACACTGGAGAAAGCTGGCAGACGCAATCTTAACCAAGTGATGAAAGTTAGCATCACCAGTAATGAGTGCCTCCTAAAATGAGGAACAGAGAGGGACACATGTCTGTGTTATTCCTTCCCCCACCACCCGCCCAGAAAAAAACATAACCAGAACCTAATCATGAGGAAATATCAGTCAAACAATTGTGAGACCTCCTACAGAGTAATTGGCCTCTTCAAAAAGGAACTGGTGCTCTTCAAAAATGTCAAGGAAATAGAAGAGAAATAAAGACTAAGTAACTATTCCCAATTGAAGGAGACTAGAGACACTAGACATGGATCCTGTATCTATGAAGGGTATTATGGAGATCACTGATGACATCTGAATGCGGTCTGTGGATTCAATGGTAGTAACAGATCAATGTCAATTTCCTGTTTTGATGGTAGCACTGTCATTATATATAACATTGTCTGTGTTTTTAGGAAAAACACAATTAAGTATTAATGAGGTAGTGGGGCATCACACATGCAGCTTACTCTCCAATAATTCAAAAAAATTCAAAAGTATGTTAAAAGTGTATGAAAAGAGAATTATAAGGCAAATTTGGCAAAATTGTTAACAAATGGGAAATCCGTGCAACAGGAATATGACAGTTCTTTATAATATTTTTTCCGTTGCTAGAAGTCTGAAATGATTTCAAAATAAGCAAAGTAAAAACAAATGTGTAAAAGTCTACTTCAGTTGACTATAATATACACATTCCTTGAGTCCAATAGGAAAATTATTCCCTTGGAGTAAATTCCTTAAAGTGATATTCTCATTACAGATGATTAAAAATGTGGAGTCCTTGCTATAGCTCTTCCACAAAACACCACCAAACAACTTTTCAGACTGAATACACTAAAAAGTAGCTGATGTCTTAAAAAGTTTGGCAGCTGTCTGATGGATAACAGACTGTCTGAGAATAGCTAACTCCCAGCAGCAGCTAATTCCTCTATATAACTGAGCAGGCTGTTAAGTGCACTGACCTTCTCAGTGAGAAGTCGCTGCTATTCACTGTGAAGTATTTGAAGATGCCTTAACTCTTTCTGGTTTTGGTAGGGGCTGCCTAAACAGTAGGACTGTGCTCGAAATTATTAATAAACCTGTTCTTAAAAGTTCTCAAATATTTTAGAGAAAATGTACCTGCAATTATTGCAATTTGGGGAGAATATTGTCAGCCTAGAAGATACTCAAAAAGCTAAATTAACTAATATGGTAAATAGAAAATTTGCAGATTCTCCCATCACACCCCAATTTTCCGAGGTCATAAACTTTTTTTTTTGTCCCTCTGTTTTCTCCAAAAATTAAAAAGATGGCAAATGGCTCTTTCAAAAGACAAACTTTATCCTTTGAATTTTCAAAGAAGCTTTCTTCTTGAAGTTGTTTGATTAATTAGATTTTCCTAGGACCTACGAGGAACTTTTTAACTGACAAAGAATAAAGCAAATAAGCACCTCTTTTAATTTGACCATGCCAAAAAAACCCAAATAATTCATTTGAGTAATGCTTATGTTCAGTTTTCTCTAGAAACATTTCATTAACTATGCCTTTGAACATTGGCTTTCCTAAAATGCCCACCGTAAAAAAAGCCCAGTCAACTGTAAATGCCTACAGAAGGAAAAAAAAAAGCCCTCTATCCCAGATGTACAAAAGGAGCAAATCCAATGTCCTCCAAAGCACCTGTCATTTTAGGAAGCATAGCCAACAAACTTGCAGCTGAATTCTGTAACAATGGTAGATGTAAAGGCAGGAACAGTCAAGGCCATATAAAACTAAAAATTTAAATTACAAACAGTAAAACATTATAGAAAACTTTCATGATATTAAGGCTTTCATCCGGAAACATGGCATGTCTCTTCACTTATTCTCTGTAGCAATTTAATGTCAACCTCATCCACGACATAAACAATGGCTGATCCAATTGCCTTAGACTCATATTTTTTTTAATGTAGAAAGTTTCCTACAGCCATGCACCTGTATAGTTAAAAAGTCGTATGATAGGAGATAAAAGTATTTATGGTTTAAGGGAATTTAAGTGGAGAGTTACAGTTTTTTATTGCAAAATGTTTAATACTCTATAGTATTATGTGCACCACATATTTTGAGAGCAAAGAGCTTAGGTGCTGTAGCTGAAGATAAGCTCAAGCAACATGACTAATAGTGCTTTTCTCTAAGAGCTCTATAAATATGTTTGCCATAGAGAAAATCTCCAGAAAAATTGCCTTGTTCCTCATCCAAGAAGTAATTTCAGTTTTTTGATGGAGATTTTAAGTGAAATTTGCCACATCTAAACATCTTTATGCTAAACTTTATAAATTTTAGCTCTTACAGTACTTACGATGATTTTTATTCACTTAAGGCCAGGTAGTATGATAAAATTTATAATTTTTACTTTCAACAGTTCATATGTAATACTTTGCCATCAGCCTGAATATGTTACTTATAATTCTGGAAGCCTAATATGCTTGATCTTTCAACCTTGTGTTCTTTCTCCAATTTAAATCCTACTGCTTGCTCATAGGTATTTTATTAACTATTCAAAATAATAAGGTTGTCTGGTATGGAGAGTATTTAACAAAAAGTATAAACCACTGACTATGTCGAAATCTTGGTACAAATACATAAATACTTCCCTTGTGGTTACTTAGAACACATCTGTTAATCTATTCCTTTTCCTGTCAATTACTATATTTGCTTTGCTCACAGTTTAGGAAAACAAGTAAGTTTTTAAGAGAGTTAATCAGTGTGGTAGGCAGAGTAATGCCCCCTCTCAAAGATGTTCATGTCCTAATCTCTAACACCTTACAAGGCGAAAGTGATTTTGCTTTGCGAAGTGTGATTCAATTAAGGATCTCGAGAAGCAGAGATTATCCTAGATTATCCCAGTGGGATCCCAATGTAATCACAAGGGTCCTTATAAGGAAAAGAGAAAGGCAGAGGAGTCAGAGAAGGAGATCTAAGGCCAAAACAGATGACAGAGTGATGTAATTGCTGGAAAGGAGCCACAAGCCAAGGATGCATGCGGCCTCCAGAAGCTGAAAAAGGCAAGGAACGCCTGGCCAGGATCTCCCAGAGCCTCTGGGAGGAAAGCAGCCTGCCGATACACTAACTTTATTCCCATAAGACCTATTTCAGACTTCTGACTTCCAGAACTGTAAGGTAGTAAATCTGACTTGTTTAAAGCCACTAAGTTTGTGGTAATTTGTTACAGCAGCAGTAGGAAACTAATACAGTGGCATTTATGTTAATTATTAGTACAAGTTGTGCCATTATGAAAATAAACTGGTATATACACAACATTCAAAACTCCTTCAAAAATGGTATACTAAATATTAAAATTCACATGACTTTAAACTGTGTCTTTTACTAAAGGATTCTTATATAATGAGCATGATAATTATGCAAGATGGTGCACAATCATGAGAAAAGCATTTTTTTTTTATTTAGTATGTGTCAGACACTGGTATTTAAAAGATGAATATAAATACATCAAGGCAGAAATACTCATTTTCTAGTAGTTCCAAAGGGTCATATAAATGAATAACATTTACAATAAGGTGGTAGCACTTTGAGAACAAAGAGACGGTCATTTCAATTGGGGGTGGAAGATAGACAAATGAAATGGCTAAATCTTCAAGGGGGAATAGGTCCTTTAAGAAGTCTGAGGCTAAGCCATGCACAAACTTGGACTTCATCTTTCAAGTAATGAGAAACCAGATGGAGGTTTTAAGTAGTGGAGTGCCTGACACAGTTAAATCTTAGAAGGAAAAAAACACCGTGGTGATGTGAAGGACATGAAGACTGGACTGAAAGCAAGAAATACATATTGAAGACTAAACCAATGTTTATATGCCACCATATTTCAGTATTTCTTCACAAACATTCAGTGATCATTTACCTTCTATCAGTCAGGTGCTGTGCTAAATGCTAGGTGATAAAAAAGAGAATAAGACACAATGAGTGCCTTTGAGATATAGAAAACTAGAGCTTTGTATATATAAACACTACACAAAATGTACACAATGAAAGTAGCTATCTCTACTTTAAGGTACCCATCTAGAAACCACATTTAAAAAGTTTTTTTGTATTTAAAAATGTTTTTAAATATTGTTATTTATTTTTGAGAGAGAGAGACAAAGCATGAGCAGCCAACAGGCAGAGAGAGAGAGGGAGACAACAGAATCCGAAGCAGGCTCCAGGCTCCAAGCCTTCAGCACAGAGCCCGAGGCGGGGCTCAAACTCATAAACCGTGAGATCATGACCTGAGCCGAAGTCGAACGCTTCACTGACTGGGCCACCCAGGTGCCCCCAATTTTTACTTTAATTTTAGAGGGAGAGACAGAGTGAGCAGAGGAGAGGCTCCATGCTCAGAGCAGAGCCCGACACGGGGCTCAATCACACCACCTTGGGATCATGACCTGGGCCAAAATCAAGAGTCAGACACTCAACTGTGAGACACCCAGGTGCCCAAGAAACCACATTTTCAAGAGTAGGCATCAAATTCATACCACAAAAAAACACAAATTAACATGAAGAAATAATTGTTACGTGTGTAATTTTCAAAAATGCAATCTAATCGATCTCAAAAAAAAAATTGAGGAAATTACGTTTTTACAAAAAAAACTGAACAGCCTCCCCTCCCACAAGTACCTTAAAAGCATTATATTTTTAATATCTGTAAGAAGATTAAAAATATAATTAATTTGCCATAGCCTAGGAAGGCATACAACACCTACTTTTTTAGAAAAGTATGTAGTCGTGATAATTTGAACTAATTTAAAATTGCAAGTTTTAACATGATCAGTTAAATCCAGAAACAGAATGACAACTCTGTAGCCTTCCCCAAACCCTCTAGTAAAAACCAATCATGAATTCCTTCTGCTCCCAGTGCTCTTTCCCCACCGAATTATGGCAGACATCACTACCTGATATAGTAGGATTTAACTGTGCATATGTCTGTTTCACCCATAAGAAAACTAGCCTCTCCTACATATCTTTGTATTTAATGGTATGGTGTAGTTATACTCAATATTTAAGCTCAATCAATGTGTTGAAGAGAACTGAGCTAAATGTACTTAATTAATAATGACTGACCATAAATTCTGTTTTAGTCTATTCAAAAAATGATTTCAGA